>NW_026970229.1:347500-364878 GCF_028390025.1 Pseudophryne corroboree | reverse complement strand
TCTGATTCTCACACCCTATTACATTCCTCCCTATATATTTAAATGTTTCTATTACTGTATGTTCCCTCTTCCCTTCTCCAAACTATACACATCAACATTTTTTAGTATTTCCAGGTAAGTTTTGTGATGTAGGCCATGCACAATTTTAGTTGCCCTAATGTATTTACAGCCTTCTGGAGATATGGCTTCTGGAACTGAACACAGGATTCTAAATGTGGCTGTACCAAGGACCTATACAGTGGCATTACAGGTTGAGTATCCCTTATCCAAAATGCTTGGGATACTGCTTCCCTGTGCTGCCACTGTCTCCCGGATCATCGTGCCGCTGGCTGAATTGCAGCTTGACGCTACTGCTGCTGGGAGTAACAGCTTCCTGACTGTTGTTGCTGGTGGTTGCCTACTGCTCATTGCCGCCGGAACACTGACCGGCTCGGCAGTGATGCTGGCGGAGGAGTAGTGGCGGTGGGGTGGTGCCTGCTCCCTTCCCTCGAGCATGCCGCAGTGTAAAAAAATAAATAATAGAGAGCATACCAGGGTGAGAGTCTGTATGGATCACAGTGATTACACGGGGCACAGCATAAGGACACCTTGCTGTGAGGGGCTCTGCCCACACAGATTGCTGCACCCTCTCTGATGTCAGCCGCTGCCCTCTCGTTCTCTGGGCGGCCAGTTCCAGTGTGAGGTAGGAGAGGAAGAGAACACACAGGTGTTAGGCGCCGTGGTCCGCGATGTCCTCGCGGCCCGGCGCCTAGCAACTAGGGACGCCGAGCGTGCTAGCCGCCGGCTCCCTAGCAACGCTAGGACGCCGGGCGCGCTGAGCCGCCTGGACCCTAGCAACGGGGACGCCACGGACGGACTGCGCTCCCCTTGCAGGGTCAATCAAGTGAACTACACACACACACTTGTCTTCTGGTCGTGCAGCAAGGCAGCTGCACGGCATTGTGCTAATCAGGCTCTGAACTTCTGATTGAAGGACTCCCTGCTAAATACCTTCTCAGTGCTTCACACAGACGCCGATAATAGCTTCCTGCATGCTGCTTTGGTTTGCTGACGTCTGTTCCAGTTCTGCTGTGTCCGGTCATTCCTGTCCTCAGAGTTCCTGAATCTTAGTGTTGTCATCTCTTCCCAAGGAGTCTTCCAGTCCTCATTTACCCGCAACAGTCGCTAGAGGATCTCGTGTGGTTTTCGTGAGTGGCGGCTCTGCCGCGTGCTGCGGCCTAGGCCGCTTTATTTTGTATTCTGTGTTGGTGCATTTGCGGAGGTTTACGCTCCCACACTCCTCTCTGGAACTCGCCGGTGCCGGGTAGAAGAGTGGACAAGTGGGTATTTTGGTTGTCCTTTTCCCTGGCGGTTTTCCGCACATACTCTAGTTTAAAGTTAGTTTTGAGCCCCTGGCTTTGTTGTTTAGTAGAGGGCCCCTTGTTATCACCCTGTCTCGGATTTCTCTTTGTCTCCCATTAAGACCTGAGGGGGCATCGGAGTTGGGCAGACGTAATCCGCCCTTCAAACGCGGCTGCCATGGGCCCAAGCAACCATAGTCTCGCAAGAGATTTCTGACAGCACGGGCGAGACAACGGAGATAGGGCGCCAGGGGCTATTCCCGTTCCCACTCCCTTTCCAAGCATTACGTTCCAGTACTCAGGTCCTTGCTATAAGATATCCCCAGACCAGAGTATTGGAATCATAACAACAGGAGAGCAGCCCTGATATATAACAGAGGTGGAAGTTCTATAGGCAGCAGAGACGGAGACCAGCCAGCCAGTCTCCCAGTGCCCTGATCACTACACGCCGCCAGCACAGCATTACAGGAGGGTCCTATAGTGCTGCCCTGAGCTAACAGGTGTGTGTACCAGTGTGCTGCGCCCTGGTGTCTCTGAGAGGGGTAAGGTCACCGTGCCGCTTTAGTATATGGCTTTTCCTTAGTACTGTAAGTTACAGCCCTGCACTAGTAGTGGCAACTCTGCCCTATGTGAACCTGTGAGGTTATTTTCCTATTTACAGAATAACCGGGGAGAAGGCGGCCATATTGCGGCTCTCAAGAGAAGGCACTCTAGTACACCCCCTGCTGGCGGCCACTGCGCAGGCGCAACAAATTGAAATGCCCGATCTCTATAATGGGGCATATTTCTCTTAATTAAAAAAAACCTGTAACTTTCTGAAAAACCACAACCCCAAAAGGCACTTCACAGGGACATGCTCTATCTAATAAAACAAACCCCAAGTCATATTATATATATATATATAATAAGATTTTACTCACCGGTAAATCTATTTCTCGTAGTCCGTAGTGGATGCTGGGACTCCGTAAGGACCATGGGGAATAGCGGCTCCGCAAGAGACTTGGCACAACTAAAGAGAGCTTTAGGACTACCTGGTGTGCACTGGCTCCTCCCCCTATGACCCTCCTCCAGACCTCAGTTAGGATACTGTGCCCGGAAGAGCTGACACTAAGGAAGGATTTTGAATCCCGGGTAAGACTCATACCAGCCACACCAATCACACCGTACAACTCGTGATATTATACCCAGTTAACAGTATGACAACAACGGAGCCTCTGCACAGATGGCTCTCAACAATAACCCTTTTGTTAACAATAACTATGTACAAGTACTTGGGATGGGCGCCCAGCATCCACTACGGACTACGAGAAATAGATTTACCGGTGAGTAAAATCTTATTTTCTCTGACGTCCTAAGTGGATGCTGGGACTCCGTAAGGACCATGGGGATTATATCAAAGCTCCCAAACGGGAGGGAGAGTGCGGATGACTCTGCAGCACCGAATGAGCGAACTCCAGGTCCTCCTCAGCCAGGGTGTCAAACTTGTAAAATCTTGCAAATGTGTTTGACCCCGACCAAGTAGCAGCTCGGCAAAGTTGTAAAGCAGAGACCCCTCGGGCAGCCGCCCAAGAAGAGCCCACCTTCCTCGTGGAATGGGCTTTTACTGATCTAGAATGCGGCAGTCCCGCCGCAGAATGTGCAAGCTGAATTGTGCTACATATCCAGCGAGCAATAGTCTGCTTTGAAGCAGGAGCACCCATCTTGTTTGGTGCGTAGAGGATAAACAGCGAGTCAGTTTTCCTGACTCCAGCCATTCTGGAAACATAAATTTTCAGGGCCCTGACTACATCCAGCAACTTGGAATCCTCCAAGTTCCGAGTAGCCGCAGGCACCACAATAGGTTGGTTCAAATGAAACGCTGAAACCACCTTAGGCAGAAATTGGGGATGAGTCCTCAATTCCGCCCTATCCATATGGAAAATCACATAAGGGCTTTTACATGACAAAGCCGCCAACTCTGACACACGCCTGGCCGAAGCCAGGGCCAATCGCATTACCACTTTCGACGTGAGATATTTTAACTCCACGGTTTTAAGTGGCTCAAACCAATGTGATTTAAGGAAATCCAACACCACGTTGAGATCCCAAGGTGCCACTGGAGGCACAAAAGGAGGCTGAATATGCAGCACTCCTTTAACAAAAGTCTGAACTTCCGGCAGGGAAGCCAGTTCTTTTTGGAAGAAAATCGACAGAGCCGAAATCTGGACCTTAATGGACCCCAATTTGAGGCCCATATTCACCCCTGACTGTAGGAAGTGCAGGAATCGACCCAGTTGAAATTCCTCCGTTGGGGCCTTCCTGTCCTCACACCAAGCAACATATTTTCGCCATATGTGGTGATAATGTTTTGCGGTCACGTCCTTCCTGGCTTTGATCAGCGTAGGAATGACTTCCTCCGGAATGCCCTTTTCCTTCAGGATCCGGTGTTCAACAGCCATGCCGTCAAACGCAGCCGCGGTAAGTCTTGGAACAGACAAGGCCCCTGCTGCAGCAGGTCTTGTCTGAGCGGTAGAGGCCATGGGTCCTCCGAGATCATTTCTTGAAGTTCTGGGTACCAAGCTCTTCTTGGCCAATCCGGAATAATGAGTATAGTTCTTACTCTTCTCCTTCTTATTATCCTCAGCACCCTTGGTATGAGAGGAAGAGGAGGAAACACATAAACCGACCGGTACACCCACGGTGTCACTAGAGCGTCCAACGCTATCGCCTGAGGGTCCCTTGACCTGGCGCAATAGTTTTCTAGCTTTTTGTTGAGGCGGGACGCCATCATGTCCACCTGTGGCCATTCCCATCGGTTTGTAATCAGCCGGAAGACTTCTGGATGAAGTCCCCACTCTCCCGGGTGGAGGTCGTATCTGCTGAGGAAGTCTGCTTCCCAGTTGTCCACTCCCGGAATAAACACTGCCGACAGTGCTAACACGTGATTTTCCGCCCATCGGAGAATCTTCGTGGCTTCTGCAATCGCCATCCTGCTTCTCGTTGTTCTTGTCGGTTTACATGGGCGACCGCCGTGATGTTGTCTGACTGAATCAGTACTGGCTGACTTTGAAGCAGGGGTCTTGCCTGACTTAGGGCATTGTAAATAGCTCTTAGTTCCAGAATATTTATGTGTAGGGACATTTCCTGGCTTGACCATAGTCCCTGGAAATTTCTTCCCTGTGTGACTGCTCCCCAGCCTCGAAGGCTGGCGTCCGTGGTTACCAGGACCCAGTCCTGTATGCCGAATCTGCGGCCCTCCAGAAGATGAGCACTCTGCAGCCACCACAGTAGAGACACCCTGGTCCTTGCAGACAGGGTTATCCTCTGATGCATCTGAAGATGCGATCCGGACCACTTGTCCAACAGATCCCACTGAAAGATCCTTGCATGGAACCTTCCGAACGGAATTGCTTCGTAAGAAGCTACCATCTTTCCCAGGACTCGCGTGCAGTGGTGCACCGACACCTGTTTTGGTCTTAGGAGGTCTCTGACTAGCGATGACAACTCCTTGTCCTTCTCCTCCGGGAGAAACACCCTTTTCTGTTCTGTGTCCAGAACCATCCCCAGGAACAATAGACGTGTTGCAGGAACCAGCTGCGACTTTGGAATATTCAGGATCCAGCCGTGCTGTTGTAGCACCTGCCGAGCAAGTGCTACTCCGATCAACAACTGTTCCTTGGACCTCGCCTTTATCAGGAGATCGTCCAAGTACGGGATAATTATAACTCCCTTTTTTCGCAGGAGTATCATCATCTCGGCCATTACCTTGGTAAACACCCTCGGCGCCGTGGACAGACCAAACGGCAGCGTCTGGAATTGGTAATGACAGTCCTGTACCACAAATCTGAGGTACTCCTGGTGAGGAGAGTAAATGGGGACATGCAGGTAAGCATCCTTGATGTCCAGTGATACCATGTAATCCCCTTCCTCAGGCTTGAGATAACCGCCCTGAGCGATTCCATCTTGAACTTGAACCGTTTTATATACGTGTTCAAAGTTTAAAATGGGTCTCACCGAACCGTCCGGTTTCGGTACCACAAACATTGTGGAATAGTAACCCCTTACTTGTTGAAGGAGGGGTACCTTGACTATCACCTGCTGCAAATACAGCTTGTGAATTTGCCTCTATCACAGCCTCCCTGTCCAAGGGAGATGTTGGCAAGGCAGATTTTAGGAAACGGCGAGGGGGAGACGTCTCGAATTCCATCTTGAATCCCTGAGACACTACTTGTAGAATCCAGGGATCCACCTGTGAGCAAGCCCACTGATTGCTGAAGCACTTGAGACGGGCCCCCACCGCACCTGGCTCCACCAGTGGAGCCCCAGCGTCATGCTGTGGACTTAGCGGAAGCGGGGGAGGACTTTTGTTCCTGGGAACTGGCTGTATATATATATATATATATATATGCACACACACTCATGTATATACATGTATACACAAATACACGTATGTACATGTTTATGTATGTATAATACACTGATAGAGTACATTATATTTATGAATTAATTGCTTCCCGATTCTGCAGCAGCATCATCAGCACCATCAGTGTTACTCACAGTCACTTCACACTGACTGCTGCACAACACATCACTTAATTTCCGGGCCGCCCGCCACCTGGTGAAGAGACATGGGAGATGAAGGACCAGCAGTGCCACGTTGAGCGGAAGTATTGTGAATTAGTTACCCACACACTCCTTGTGACACCTGCTCCCCGTCTGCCCTCCCACCCGCCGCCTGCCATCCGGAACCCGCACTGACAAGTAAGTCTCAGCAGAATGTGTCTGCCGGCGGCTCCCAGTCCCCCCTAGAGGAACACTGCCAGTGGTGTGGCAGCCGCGGCAAACTAGGACTGAGAGACCGCAGCGGGAGGAAAGCACGGGTGGGCGGGAGGAGAGCATAGGCGGACATCACCACGTCACATTGCAAGGTGACACCAGTCCCCCCAGTGAGGCCGCCGACGAATGCACTCAGCATAGTATTAGCAGCAGGCAGAGGGGGGGCGGGCGCAGCGGTGGTGGGAGGTACGGAAATGAGCTACAGGCTAGGCTCCACCGATCACACACTCAGCGATCACTGTGCCACAGCAAGCGTGGCGTGCAGCGGTGCTGGACATTAGGGAGTGCCTGTGCGCACCAGGCACCCCCTGTACGCACGCCTATGCGCTACCACCCCCCATATGCCACACTACATCACTATGCTATAGCCCTCCCATATGCTGCACTTCATAGTTACACTATACCCCCCATACAACATACTACATCACCACACTACACTACTCACAATAAAATTAAAACATCCCAGTTCCTCATTCTTAATGAGCTCACGTGAGTTCTCTCCCCAACGGAGCTCCAGACCAAGTAACAATGAAGACACCAGCAGCGTGTAGGGGGCAGGCCTGGTCCACTTGTCAGGAGAGAGCAGTCACTGGAGGGTAAGAAGGGGGCGGGGCCTAGTCCTACAGACGGGAGAGAGCACAGACAGGAGAGAGCAAGGTACAGGGGTAGAAGGGGACGGCTGATGTGAAGAAGGGGGCGGGGCCTATTCTTGCATCCTTTCAAAATTCGACATTTGACAAATTCGACTTTTCTGCAATGGTACAAATGCGGCAATTCAACAAAAGTATATTCAATTGAAGTTTGTAAATTCGACAACAGTGCTTTTAAACAGTAAATTCGTCATTTTCAATCCGCCACACTTTGCAGGCGGAATCTAATAAAAAAAATTTAAAACATGTTTTTTTTGGGGTAATAGCATATCTATTTATATTAGAAGGGATTAGGTACTTGGTTTGTCTTTTTTGGAGGCACAAGTATTATTTATATATTTTTTAAAAGATTATTATTATTATTTTTTTTTAAATGGAATGTGAAAAACCCGGAAAAGAAAAATTGCGTGCGGTCCCCCCTCCAAAGCATAACCAGCCTCGGGCTCTTCGAGCCGGTCCTGGTTCTAAAAATCCGGGGGGAAAACGGACAGGGGATCCCCCGTATTTTTAAAACCAGCTCCGGGCTCTGCGCCTGGTGCTGGTGCAAAAAATACGGGGGACAAAAAGAGTAGGGTGCCCCATTATTTTTACACCAGCATCGGGCTCCACTAGTTGGACAGATAATGCCACAGCCGGGGGTCACTTTTATACAGTGCCCTGCGGCCGTGGCATTAAATATCCAACTAGTCACCCCTGGCCGGGGTACCCTGGGGGAGTGGGGACCCCTTCAATCAAGGGGTCCCCCCCCAGCCACCCAAGGGCCAGGGGTGAAGCCCGAGGCTGTCCCCCCCATCCAAGGGCTGCGGATGGGAGGCTGATAGCCTTGAGAAAATTGAAAGAATATTGTTTTTTCCAGTAGTACTACAAGTCCCAGCAAGCCTCCCCCGCAATCTGGTACTTTGAGAACCACAAGTACCAGCATGCGGGAGAAAAACGGGCCCGCTGGTACCTGTAGTTCTACTGGGGAAAAAATACCCAAATAAAAACAGGACACAGACACCGTGAAAGTATAACTTTATTTCACACCTGCCGACACACACATACTTACCTATGTTGACACGAAGCAGTCGGTCCTCTTCTCCAAGTAGAATCCACGGGTACCTGAAAATAAAAATAAGATTTTACTTACCGATAAATCTATTTCTCATAGTCCGTAGTGGATGCTGGGACTCCGTCAGGACCATGGGGAATAGCGGCTCCGCAGGAGACATGGCACAAAATGTAAAAGTTTGACCACTAGGTGGTGTGTACTGGCTCCTCCCCCTATGACCCTCCTCCAAGCCTCAGTTAGGATACTGTGCCCGGACGAGCATACACAATAAGGAAGGATTTTGAATCCCGGGTAAGACTCATACCAGCCACACCAATCACACCGTACAACTTGTGATCTGAACCCAGTTAACAGTATGATAACGTAGGAGCCTCTGAAAAGATGGCTCACAACAATAAACAACCCGATTTTTTTGTAACAATAACTATGTACAAGTATTGCAGACAATCCGCACTTGGGATGGGCGCCCAGCATCCACTACGGACTATGAGAAATAGATTTATCGGTAAGTAAAATCTTATTTTCTCTGACGTCCTAGTGGATGCTGGGACTCCGTCAGGACCATGGGGATTATACCAAAGCTCCCAAACGGGCGGGAGAGTGTGGATGACTCTGCAGCACCGAATGAGAGAACTCCAGGTCCTCCTTAGCCAGGGTATCAAATTTGTAGAATTTTACAAACATGTTCTCCCCTGACCACGTAGCTGCTCGGCAGAGTTGTAATGCCGAGACCCCTCGGGCAGCCGCCCAAGATGAGCCCACCTTCCTTGTGGAGTGGGCATTGACAGATTTAGGCTGTGGCAGGCCTGCCACAGAATGTGCCAGTTGAATTGTGCTACAAATCCAACGAGCAATCGTCTGCTTAGAAGCAGGAGCACCCAGCTTGTTGGGTGCATATAGTATAAACAGTGAGTCAGATTTTCTGACTCCAGCCGTCCTTGAAATATATATTTTCAATGCTCTGACAACGTCCAGCAACTTGGAATCCTCCAAATCGCTAGTAGCCGCAGGCACCACAATAGGCTGGTTCAGGAGAAACGCTGATACCACCTTAGGCAGAAAATGAGGACGCGTCCTCAATTCTGCCCTGTCCGAATGGAAAATCAGATATGGGCTTTTATACGACAAAGCCGCCAATTCTGACACTCTCCTGGCTGAAGCCAGAGCCAGTAGCATGGTTACTTTCCATGTAAGATATTTCAAATCTACCGATTTGAGTGGCTCAAACCAATGGGATTTGAGAAAATCCAAAACTACATTGAGATCTCACGGTGCCACTGGGGGCACAACCGGGGGCTGTATATGTAGTACTCCTTTTACAAAAGTCTGGACTTCAGGAACTGAAGCCAATTCTTTCTGGAAGAAAATCGACAGGGCCGAAATTTGAACCTTAATGGACCCTAATTTGAGGCCCATAGATAATCCTGTTTGCAGGAAATGTAGGAATCGACCCAGTTGAAATTCCTCTGTCGAGGCCTTCCTGGCCTCACACCATGCAACATATTTTCTCCAAATGCGGTGATAATGTTGTGCAGTCACCTCCTTCCTGGCTTTGACCAGGGTAGGGATGACCTCTTCCGGAATGCCTTTTTCCTTTAGGATCCGGCGTTCAACCGCCATGCCGTCAAACGCAGCCGCGGTAAGTCTTGGAATAGACACGGTCCCTGCTGAAGCAGATCCCTTCTTAGAGGTAGAGGCCACGGATCTTCCGTGAGCATCTCCTGAAGTTCCGGGTACCAAGTCCTTCTTGGCCAGTCCGGAGCCACTAGTATCGTTCTTACTCCCCTTTGCCGTATAATTCTCAGTACCTTGGGTATGAGAGGCAGAGGAGGAAACACATACACTGACTGGTACACCCATGGTGTTACCAGAGCGTCCACAGCTATTGCCTGAGGATCTCTTGACCTGGCGCAATACCTGTCCAGTTTTTTGTTTGTTTACGTGGGCGACTGCCGTGATGTTGTCCGACTGGATCAACACCGGCTGACCCTGAAGCAGAGGTTTTGCCAGGCTTAGAGCATTGTAGATTGCTCTTAGTTCCAGTATATTTATGTGAAGAGACGTTTCCAGGCTTGACCACACGCCCTGGAAGTTTCTTCCTTGTGTGACCGCTCCCCAGCCTCTCAGGCTGGCATCCGTGGTCACTAGGACCCAGTTCTGTATGCCGAATCTGCGGCCCTCCAACAGATGAGCACTCTGCAACCACCATAGCAGAGAGACCCTTGTCCTTGTCGACAATTTTATGCGCTGATGCATCTGCAGATGCGATCCGGACCATTTGTCTAGCAGATCCCACTGAAAAATTCGTGCATGGAATCTGCCGAATGGAATCGCTTCGTAAGAAGCCACCATTTTTCCCAGGACTCTTGTGCATTGATGCACAGACACTGTCCCTGGTTTTAGGAGGTTCCTGACTAGTTCGGATAACTCCCTGGCTTTCTCCTCTGGAAGAAATACCTTTTTCTGAACAGTGTCCAGAATCATCCCTAGTTACAGCAGACGTGTCATCAGGATCAGTTGGGATTTTGGAAAATTCAGAATCCACCCGTGCTGTTGGAGCACTACTTGAGTTAGTGCTACTCCGACCTCCAGCTGTTCTCTGGATCTTGCCCTTATCAGGAGATCGTCCAAGTAAGGGATAATTAATACGCCTTCTCTTCGAAGAAGGATCATCATTTCGGCCATCACCTTGGTAAAGACCCTGGGTGCCGTGGACAATCCAAACGGCAGCGTTTGAAACTGATAATGACAGTTTTGTACCACGAACCTGAGGTACCCTTGGTGTGAAGGGCAAATTGGGACATGAAGGTAAGCATCCTTGATGTCCAAGGACACCATAAAATACCCTTCTTCCAGATTCGCTATCACTGCTCTGAGTGACTCCATCTTGAACTTGAATTTTTGTATGTACAGGTTCAGAGATTTCAGATTTAAAATAGGTCTTACCGAGCCGTCCGGCTTCGGTACCACAAATAGCGTGGAGTAATACCCCTTTCCCTGTTGTAGAAGGGGTACCTTGACTATCACCTGCTGAGAATACAGCTTGTGAATGGCTTCCAAAACCGTAGCCCTGTCGGAGGGAGACGTTGGCAAAGCAGACTTTAGGAACCGGCGAGGGGGAGACTTCTCGAATTCCAACCTGTAACCCTGAGATATTACCTGCAGGATCCAGGGGTCCACCTGCGAGTGAGCCCACTGTGCGCTGAAATTCTTGAGGCGACCCCCCACCGCCCCTGAGTCCGCTTGTAAGGTCCCAGCGTCATGCTGAGGCCTTTGCAGAAGCCGGGGAGGACTTCTGCTCCTGGGAAGGGGCTGCTTGGTGCAGTCTCTTACCCTTTCCTTTGCCTCGGGGCAAATATGAATGTCCTTTTGCTCGCTTGTTCTTATAGGAACGAAAGGGCTGCGGCTGAAAAGACTGCGTCTTTTTCTGTTGGGAGGGGACTTGAGGTAAAAAGGTGGACTTCCCGGCTGTTGCCGTGGCTACCAAATCCGATAGACCGACCCCAAATAATTCCTCCCCTTTATACGGCAATACTTCCATATGCCGTTTGGAATCCGCATCGCCTGACCACTGTCGTGTCCATAGACTTCTTCTGGCAGATATGGACATCGCACTTACTCTTGATGCCAGAGTGCAGATATCTCTCTGTGTATCTCGCATATAAAGGAATGCATCCTTTAATTGTTCTATAGTCAATAAAATACTGTCCCTATCCAGGGTATCAATATTTTCAGTCAGGGAATCCGACCAAGCCACCCCAGCACTGCACATCCAGGCTGAGGCGATTGCTGGTCGCAGTATAACACCAGTATGTGTGTATATACTTTTTAGAGTATTTTCCAGCCTCCTATCAGCTGGATCCTTGAGGGCGGCCGTATCAGGAGACGGTAACGCCACTTGTTTGGATAAACGTGTGAGCGCCTTGTCCACCCTAGGGGGTGTTTCCCAGCGCGCCCTAACCTCTGGCGGGAAAGGGTATAATGCCAATAACTTCTTTGAAATTAGCAGTTTTTTATCAGGGGTAACCCACGCTTCATCACACACGTCATTCAATTCCTCTGATTCAGGAAAAACTACAGGTAGTTTTTTCAGACCCCACATAATACCCCTTTTTGTGGTACTTGCAGTATCAGAGATATGCAAAGCCTCCTTCATTGCCGTGATCATATAACGTGTGGCCCTACTGGAAAATACGTTCGTTTCTTCACCGTCGACACTAGATTCGGTGTCCGTGTCTGTGTCGACCGACTGAGGCAAAGGGCGTTTTACAGCCCCTGACGGTGTTTGAGACGCCTGTACAGGTACTAATTGGTTTGTCGGCCGTCTCATGTCGTCAACCGACTTTTGCAGCGTGCTGACATTATCACGTAATTCCATAAACAAAGCCATCCATTCCGGTGTCGACTCCCTAGGGGGTGACATCACCATTACCGGCAATTGCTCCGCCTCCACACCAACATCGTCCTCATACATGTCGACACACACGTACCGACACACAGCAGACACACAGGGAATGCTCTGATAGAAGACAGGACCCCACTAGCCCTATGGGGAGACAGAGGGAGAGTTTGCCAGCACACACCAAAGCGCTATAATTATATAGGAACAACCTTATATAAGTGTTGTTTCCTTATAGCTGCTTAAATATATATAATATCGCCAAAAAATGCCCCCCCTCTCTGTTTTTTACCCTGTTTCTGTAGTGCAGTGCAGGGGAGAGCCTGGGAGCCTTCCTAGCAGCGGAGCTGTGTAGGAAAAATAAGAATTTACTTACCGATAATTCTATTTCTCGGAGTCCGTAGTGGATGCTGGGGTTCCTGAAAGGACCATGGGGAATAGCGGCTCCGCAGGAGACAGGGCACAAAAGTTAAGCTTTAGGATCAGGTGGTGTGCACTGGCTCCTCCCCCTATGACCCTCCTCCAAGCCTCAGTTAGGATACTGTGCCCGGACGAGCGTACATAATAAGGAAGGATTTTGAATCCCGGGTAAGACTCATACCAGCCACACCAATCACACTGTACAACCTGTGATCTGAACCCAGTTAACAGTATGAGAACAGAGGAGCCTCTGAAAGATGGCTCACTACAACAATAACCCGATTTAGTTAACAATAACTATGTACAAGTATTGCAGATAATCCGCACTTGGGATGGGCGCCCAGCATCCACTACGGACTCCGAGAAATAGAATTATCGGTAAGTAAATTCTTATTTTCTCTATCGTCCTAGTGGATGCTGGGGTTCCTGAAAGGACCATGGGGATTATACCAAAGCTCCCAAACGGGCGGGAGAGTGCGGATGACTCTGCAGCACCGAATGAGAGAACTCCAGGTCCTCCTTAGCCAGGGTATCAAATTTGTAGGATTTTACAAACGTGTTCTCCCCCGACCACGTAGCCGCTCGGCAAAGTTGTAAAGCCGAGACCCCTCGGGCAGCCACCCAAGATGAGCCCACCTTCCTTGTGGAATGGGCATTTACATATTTTTGGCTGTGGCAAGCCTGCCACAGAATGTGCAAGCTGAATTGTACTACAAATCCAACGAGCAATAGTCTGCTTAGAAGCAGGGGCACCCAGCTTGTTGTGTGCATACAGGATAAAACAGCAAGTCAGATTTCCTGACTCCAGCCGACCTGGAAAACTATATTTTCAGGGCTCTGACAACATCCAGCAACCTGGAGTCCTCCAAGTCCCTAGTAGCCGCAGGTACCACAATAAGCTGGTTCAGGTAAAACGCTGACACCACCCTAGGGATAAACTGGGGACGAGTCCGCAGCTTTGCTCTGTCCGAATGGACAATCAGATATGGCTTTGTGAGACAAAGCCGCCAACTTTGACACTCGCCTGGCCGAGGCCAGGACCAACCGCATGTTCACTTTCCATGTGAGATATATCAAATCCACAGATTTGAGTGGTTTAAACCAATGTGATTTTTGGAATCCCCAAAACTACGTTGAGATCCCCCAGTGCCACTGGAGACATCAAAGGGGTTGTATATGCAGTACTCCCTTGACAAACTTCTGGACTTCAGGAACTGAAGCCAATTCTTTCTGGAAGAAAATCGACAGGCCGAAATTTGAACCTTAATGGACCCCAATTTGAGGCCCATAGACACTCCTGTTTGCAGGAAATATAGGAATTAACCTAGTTGAAATTCTTCCGTGGAGCCTTCCTGGCCTCACACCATGGAACATATTTTCACCTAAACTGTGATAATGTTGTGCGGTCACCTCCTTCCTGGCTCTGACCAGGGTAGGGATGACCTCTTCCGGAATGCCTTTTTACCTTAGGATCCGGCGTTCACCCGCCCCTGCGTCAACGCAGCTGCGGTAAGTCTTGGAACAGACATGATTCTTGCTGAATCAAGACCCTTCTTATCTCTTGAAGTTCCGGTTACCAAGTCCTTCTTGGCCAAACCGGAGCCACGAGTATAATTCTTACTCCTCTCCTTCCTATAATTCTCAATACCCTGGGTATGAGAGGCAGAGGAGGGAACACATACCCGACTGGTACACCCACGGTGTTACCAGAGCGACCCAGCTATTGCCTGAGGGTCTCTTGACCTGGCGCTTCAGGTGGGACGCCATCTTATGACCACCTTTGGTCTTTCCCACGGTTTACAATCATGTGGAAACTTCCAGATGAAGTTCCCACTTTTCCGAGTGGAATTCATTCCTGCTGAGGAAATTCAGTTTTCCACTCCCGGAATGAACACTGCTGACAGTGTTATCACATGATTTTTTGCTCAGCGAAAAGTTCTTGCTGTCATTGCCCTCCTGCTTCTTGTGCCGCCCCGTCTGTTTACGTGGGCGACTGCCATGATGATGTCCGACCAGATCAGCACCGACTGACTTTGAAGCAGAGGTCTTCCTAGGCTCAGAGCATTGGAAATTGCTCTTAGCTCCAGTATATTCATATGGAGAAAAGTCTCCAGACTTGACCACATTCCTTGGAAATTTCTTCCCTGTGTGACTGCTTCCCAGCCTCTCAGGCTGGCATCCGTGGTCACCAGAACACAGTCCTGAATGCTGAATGTGCTGTCCTCTAGAAGATGAGCACTCTGCAGCCCCCACAGAAGAGACACCCTTGTCCTTGGAGACAGGATTATCTGCTGATGCATCTGAAGATGCGATCCGGACCATTCGTCCAGCAAATCCCCCTGAAATTTTTTTGCGTGAGATCTGCCGAATGGAATTGCTTCGTAAGAAGCCACCATTTTTCCCAGGACTCCTGTGCATTGATGCACTGATACTTGGCCTGGTTTTAGGAGGTTTCTGACTAGTTCGGATAGCTCCCTGGCTTTCTCCTCCAGGAGAAACACCTTTTTCTGGACTATGCCCAGAATCATTCCTAGGAACAGCAGACGTATCGTCGGAAAAACGCTGCGATTTTTGGAATATTTAGAATCCACTCGTGCTGTCATAGAACTACTTTAGATAGTGCTATTCCGACCTCCAACTGTTCTCTGGACCTTTCCCTTTTCAGGATATCGTCCAAGTAAGGGATAATTAAGATGCCCTTTTCTTTGAAGAGAATCATCTTTTCGGCCATTACCTTGGTAAAGGCCCGGGGTGCCGTGGATAATTCAACGGCAGCGTCAGAAACTGATATTGACAGTTCTGTACCACGAACCATAGGTACCCTTGTTGAGAAGGGCAAATTTGGACATGGAGGTAATCCTTGATGTCCAAGGACACCATATAGTCCCCTTTTTTCCGGTTCGCTATCACTGTCTGAGTGACTCCATCTTGATTTGAACCTTTGTATGTAAGTGTTCAAAAATTTCAGATTTAGAATATGTCTCACCAAGCCGTCTGGCTTCAGTACCACAATATAGTGTGGAAGACTAATACCCTTTTCCTTGATTGTAGGAGGGGTACTTTGATTATCACCTGCTGGAAATACAGCTTGTGAATTTTTTCCCAATACTGCCTCCCTATCGGAGGGAGCCTTTGGTAAAGCAGACTTCAGGAACCTGCGAGGAAAAGATGTCTCGAATCTCCAAACTGTACCCCTGGGATAATACTTTGTACGATCTAGGGGTCAACTTGCGAGTGATCCCACTGCACGCTGAGACTCTTGAGACGACCCCCCACCTCACCTGAGTTAGCTTGCACGGCCCCAGCGTCCTGCTGAGGACTTGGCAGACTCGTTGGAGGGCTTCTGTTCCTGGAAAGGGGCTGCCTTCTGCAGTCTACTTCCCTTTCCTCTATGTCTGGGCAGATATGACTGGCCTTTTGCCCGCATGCCCTTATGGGAACGGAAGGATTGAGGCTGAAAAGACAGTGTCTTTTTCTGCTGAGATGTGACTTGGGGTAAAAAGGTTGGATTTCCCAGCTGTTGCCGTGGCCCCCAGGTCCGATGGACCGACCCCAAGTACCTACTTTCCTTTATACGACCATACTTTCATGTGCCGTATGGGGTCTGCATCACCTGACCACTGTCGTGTCCATAACATCTTCTGGCAGATATGGACAACGCACTTATCTTGATGCCAGAGTGCAAATATCCCTCTGTGCATCTCGCATATATATATATATATATATATATAGACTGCATCCTATTAAATGCTCTATATCACTAAAATATTTTCAGTCAGGGAATCCGACCAAGCCAACCCAGCACTGCATTTCCAGGCTGAGGCGATCGCTGGTCGCAGTATAACCACCGTATGTGTGTATATACTTTTTAGGATATTACTCCAGCTTCATATCAGCTGGCTCCTTGAGGGCGGCCGTATGATAAGCGTGTGAGCGCCTTATCCACCCTAAGGGGTGTTTCCCAACGCGCCCTAACTTCTGGCGGGAAAAGGTATAACGCCAATATTTGCTATCGGGGTAAACCCACGCCTCATCACACACTTCATTTTATTTTATCTGATTCAGGAAAAACTACGGTAGTTTTTTCACTGCCACATAATACCCATCTTTGTGGTACTTGTAGTATCAGAAATATGTAACACCTCCTTCATTGCCCTTAACGTGTGGCCCTAATGAGGAATACGTTTGTTTATTCACCGTCGACACTGGATTCAGTGTCCGTGTCTGTGTCTGTGTCGACCGACTAAGGTAAACGGGCGTTTTAAACCCCTGACGGTGTTTTTGAGACGTCTGGACCGGTACTAATTGTTTGTCGGCCGTCTCATGTCGTCAACCGACCTTGCAGCGCGTTGACATTATCACGTAATTCCCTAAATAAGCCATCCATTCCGGTGTCGACTCCCTAGAGAGTGACATCACCATTACAGGCAATTGCTCCGCCTCCTCACCAACATCGTCCTCATACATGTCGACACACACGTACCGACACACAGCACACACACAGGGAATGCTCTGATAGAGGACAGGACCCACTAGCCCTTTGGAGAGACAGAGGGAGAGTTTGCCAGCACACACCAAAAACGCTATAATTATATAGGGACAACCTTATATAAGTGTTTTCCCTTATAGCATCTTTATATATATGTCTAACGCCAAATTAGTGCCCCCCCTCTCTGTTTTAACCCTGTTTCTGTAGTGCAGTG